>NC_057804.1:430535580-430574607 GCF_018294505.1 Triticum aestivum | reverse complement strand
CGCCCTGGTGGGTTGTACCCACCTTGGGTGCCCCCCCGGACCGCCTCTTTGCTCTATAAATACCCCAAAATTCCCAGAACCCTAGGGGGTCGATAAAATATTCATCCAGCCGCTGCAGAGTCCAGAACCACCAGATCCAATCTAGACACCATCTCGGATGGGGTTCACCACCTCCATTGGTGCCTCTCCGATGATGCGTGAGTAGTTCTTTGTAGACCTTCTGGTCCGTAGTTAGTATCTAGATGGCTTCCTCTCTCTCTCTGATTTCTCAATACAATAGTCTCTTGGAGATCCATACGATGTAACTCCTTTGCAGTGTGTTTATTGGGATCGATGAACTTTGAGTTTATGATCAGATCTATCTTTTTATATCCATGAAAGTATTTGAGTTTCTTTGATCTCTTTTATTCATGATTACTTATAGCCTCGTATTTCTTCTCCGATATTTGGGTTTTGTTTGGCCAACTTGATCTATTTATCTTGCAATGGGAAGGGGTGCTTTGTAGTGGGTTTGATCTTACGATGCTTGAACCCAGTGACAGTAATGGGAACCGACACGTATGTATCGTTGCTACTAAGGATAAAACGATGGGGTCTATCTCTACATAGATAGATCTTGTCTACATCATGTCATCATTCTTATTGCATTACTCCGTTTCTCCATGGACTTAATACACTAGATGCATGCTGGATAGCGGTCAATGTGTGGAGTAATAGTAGTAGATGCAGGCAGGAGTCAGTCTACTAATCTTGGACATGATGCCTATGTAGATGATCATTGCCTGGATATCGTCATGAGTATTTGAGGTTCTATCAATTTCCCAACAGCAATTTGTTCACCCACCGTTTGCTATTTTCTCGAGAAAAGCCACTAGTGAAACCTATGGCCCCAGGTCTCTTTTTCATATATTTGCCTTTGCAATCTACTTTTCCTTTGCTTTTATTTTCAGATCTATTAATACAAAAATACAAAAATACCTTGCTGCAATTTATTCTTGTTTATTTTGTTGGCGTTTGATCTATCAATCTACTACAATTTTAGCTCACGTCCGTTTGCCCATTTGGGGTGCCGCTACCTGAAGGGGATTGACAACCCCTTTTACATGTCGGGTTGCGAGTAGTTGTTATTTGTGTGCAGGTGCTGTTTATGTTGTGTTGCTTGGTTCTTCTACTGGTTCAATAACCTTGGTTTCACATCTGAGGGAAATACCTACCGCCGCTGTGCTGGATCATCCCTTCCTCTTTGGGGAAATACCGACGTAGCTTCAAGCGACATCAAAAGGAATTTTTGGCGCCGTTGCTAGGGAAGATCTTCAACATATACCAGGTTCCTAATCACAAATCTCATCTCCTTTCAATTTACATTATTTTCCTCTCGTTTTCCTCTTCCCCACTTCACAAAATTTGCTGTTTTATTCGCCTCTTTTTTTCGTTCGCCTTTTTCTTGTCGGATCCGTTTTTGAGTGCAGTCTTGTTGTGTAGTCATCATGACTCAAGAGAACACCAAGTTATGTGATTTCTAAAATACCAACAACAATGATTTTATAGGCATTCCGATTGCTCCTCCCGCCACTAGTGGGGAGTCTTGTGATAGTAATACTGCTTTGCTAAATCTTGTTATGAAATTTCAATTTTTTGGTACTCCTAATGGGATGTCGCGTCCCATCTTAATACCTTCATGGAATTATGCCATATGCAAAATAAAAAAGATGTGGACAATGATGTGGTGAAGATGAAATTATTTCCGTTTTCTTTGCGTGATTCTGCAAAATTTGGTTCTCTTCTTTGCCTCGCAATAGTATTTATTCTTGGAATAAGTGCAAACATGCTTTTATCACTTAGTATCCCCCCCCCCCCGCAAAAATTATTTCCCTTAGAACCCAGATCATGAATTTCAACTTGAACATGCGCATGTTGCACAATCTTGGGAAAGGATGAAATGATGCTAAGGAATTGCCCAACTCATGGGTTAAATCTTTGGATGATCATACAAAGTTTTTATGCGGGGTTGAATTTTGTTTCTCGTAACCTTTTAGATTCCACCACGGGTGGTACTTTTATGGAAATTACTTTGGGTCAAGCCACCAAATTGCTTGACAATATTATGGAAAATTATTCGCAATGGCCTGCCGAAAGAGCTCCTACTAGTAAAAAAGTTAATTCAGTTGAAGAAATTTCTTCTTTGAGTGAGAAAGTTGATGATCTTGTGAAATTGCTTGCTATTAGAAGTTCTCCTATTTATTTTGATGATATGCCTTTGTCTACTTTGATTGAGAAAAATAGTGATGCCATAGATGTGAATTTTATCTCTCGAAC
Organism: Triticum aestivum; assembly: GCF_018294505.1. Lineage (NCBI taxonomy): Eukaryota > Viridiplantae > Streptophyta > Magnoliopsida > Poales > Poaceae > Triticum > Triticum aestivum. Next base: position 430,572,291 of record NC_057804.1, on the reverse strand, counting down.
TAATTTCAACAACAATGCTTATAGAGGTAATTTTAATCCTAGGACTTTTCCTAGTAATTCCTCTAATAATTACGGTAATTCCTATGGAAATCAATCTTCTAATAATAATAGGAACACCTCTGATCTTCACAACAATATTAAAGAATTTATCAACACACAAAAAGTCTTCAACACTTCCATAGAAGAAAAGTTGAGTAAGATTGATGATTTGTCTAGAAGTGTTGATAGAATTACTCATGATGTGAAAAATCTCAAGATGAATTTTTTTGTGCCTAAAGTAGATGAACAATTAAATCTCTTTATGTTTCTATGGATGAAAGTCAGAAAATAACCGCTATGCTTAGAGCTAAAAGAGAATTTTTAGAAAGATCATTTTCTAGTGATTTCTTTCACAAAAGTGATGAAGATCTTAAAATGATTGGTGTTTGCTCTATTGATTCCTTGTTTAGTAAAGTTAAGATTGATGAAAAAGGGACTGGAGAAGAGTCAACTTTAGGTAGAAGGCGTCCCAATATTTCGGAGGGTGAAAATCTTGTTGAGAAAATTGATAAAAGTGGGTTTGGAGAGGTCAAAACTTTAGCCAGTGATGCGCCCACTCTTTTGGATTGCAAAGACTTTAACTATGATAGTTGCTATTTGATTGATTGTATTTATTTGTTACAATCCATGATAAATTCACCCCATGCTTATGAACAAAATAAATCTTTTGCTAAGCATATTGTTAATGCTATGATGAAAGCTTTTGAAGAAAAAATGGAATTAGAAGTTTCAATTCCTAGAAAATTGCATGATGAGTGGGAACCTACTATCAAAGTCAAGATTAAAAATTATGAGTGTTTTGATTTGTGTGACTTGGGTGCTAGTGTTTCTACAGTTCCGAAATCTTTATGTGATGTGCTTGGTCTTACCGATCTTGAAGAATGTTCTTTAAATTTGCACATGGCGGATTCCACTATGAAAAAGCCTATGGGAAGAATTAATGATGTTCTTATTCTTGCAAATAGGAATTATGTGCCCATTGATTTTATTGTTCTTGATATTGATTGCAATCCGTCTTGTCCAATTATTCTTGGTAGACCATTTTTATGCACTACCGGTGACGTGATTGATATGCAAGAAGGCAATCTTAAGTTCCAATTTCCTTTGAGAAAGGTATGGAACACTTTCCTAGAACAATAATTAGGCCACCATATGAATCAATCATGAGGGCATCTTATGGATCTCGAACCAAAGATGACAAAACTTAGATCCTTGCTTTATGCCTAGCTAAGGGCGTAAAACTATAGCGCTTGTTGGAGGCAACCCAATGAATAAAATTTATTTTTGCCTTTTGATTTCTATTCTTGAGTGTTAGGACAATTATGCTACTGATATGATTGTGTTTTTTGTGCTTTAGTTAGTGTTTGTGCCAAGTAAAGCCTTTAGGATCTTCTTGGGTAATAGTTGTTTAATCTTACTAAAAAACAGAAACTTTGCGCTCGCGGAAATAATAATTATTTTTTACTAGAGAGCGATAAAATACCCATTCCAATTGTAGTAGATTAATATATAAATTTCTAAGTCTTCCGAATTTTTCAGAATGTTTGGAGTTCCAGAAGTTTTCGAAATAGTCAGATTGCTACAGATTGTTCTGTTTTGACAGATTCTGTTTTCTTTGCGTTGTGTGCTTATTTTAATGGCTCTATGGTTTTCTTTGATGACTTTTTGCCATAGAAAAGTTGGAATACAGTAGATATAGTGCAAAAACAAAATATGAATTGGTTTAGTACAGTACTTATAGTAATGATTTGCTTTCTTACACTAATGGATCTCACGAACGTTTTGTTGAGTTTTGTGTGATTGAAGTTTTCAAGTTTTGGGTTATCTTACGATGGATGAAGGAATAAAGGATAGAAGAGCCTAAGCTTGGGGATGCCCCGGCATCCCAAGCTATTATCCAAAATGAGCAACCAACTAAGCTTGGGGATGCCCCTGAGTGGCATCCCCTCTTTCTTCTAAAAATCATCGGCATTTTACTCGAAGCTATATTTTTTTCGTCATATGCTATGTGTTTTGCTTGGAGCGTCTTGTATGATATGAGTCTTTGTTTGCTTTATTTTGTGTTTTAAGTCTTAGTCCCTTGCTGGACATACCTATGCTAATACCTATGCTATCTTCAAGAATGCTTGGTGGCAGTATCAGAATTACCTGAAGAAAATGTACTTCATCGGCAAAGAAACTCACCAAATTCCCTTACGTTCTCCTGAGACACATTTACACGACGATGACTGGGAACGCCTTGTTCTGTACTAGTCCCGAACCAAGAATGTGGTAAGGTCTATAAGCTCATTTTCTATTTTTAAGTATTATATTCTTGCGTCTTACTGTACTCTGTTCATGTAGGACAAGTTCCTAAACCTGAAGAACAACTATTCTAATTTAAGATTCCATTGCTATCATAGTTCAAAAAAGCGCTTGACGTTAATTGTGCGTTTTGCCACCGCCTTGCGCTTTACTGACCAAAGCGCATGCTTATGCGCAGTTATGCACATATTAAGCGTAGTTATGCGCAATGCGTTTTGCCAACGCCTAGAGCCTAGGCGTGCTTAAGCGCTCGCGTAGGCGCGCCTTTTTTTTAACTATGATTGCTTTGCTCTTGTATCACTGTATTTACTCATACAAACTTATTTTTAAATTGAAGGATCCAATCGAAACTCCAATGGCACAGTAGGTATGTTCACGCATGTTTCTTTAACAGGTTTGCTCTTATCATTAGCTCTGTTGATTTCAATTTCAATTATGTATACAATTGACTTTCATATCATGCACATTACTAGCATCACAACAGAGCCAATAGTGTTGTTGTACATGTAGACCCATGGTACCCATCTGAAATCTTGTTGTGCCATGTAGTTTCCCATGCTTTGTATTCTTTCACTGCTGCTTTGTCTTGAACTGATATGATTTGAACCGTGTCTCTATTTTGATTTGGCAAGACAACGCAGTGACCATAGGACATAGATATATGTTTGTTTGATGCTTTTATTATGTACTAGTACTTGGCAATAGAAGACTTGGTAGTTTAATCCTGTCCACCTTACTAATGAACTGGTTCACCGAAATGAGTTTCATATACTAGTACATGCTAAACTTGTTATGTGTCTGCTTGTTTCTTCTTTTAGAATGCTGACAGAATATTGGGGAAGAGTGCCTTATTAAGCCATGTTAAAGGAAGTAATGCAGATAAGGTTCAGGATAGTGACACATCCTTGTTGGTCTCCAACAAAGCTGATAAAACAACTAAGGAAGACTATCTTGAAGACAGCAAGACAACCCCAAAGTCCTGTCTTGGTTTAGTGTTCGAGTTACTGGCCACTACTGATTGCACAAGCTATTCAAACTCACTGTCTGAATCAGTTCGGTTTCTTGAGTCTCAACTACAAGCTGAAAGACATCGATCAGTTGTGCTACGACAAGAAGCGGAAGGACTGCGGAAGTCCCTGGAGCATTCAGATGCATACTTTCTGGTGCAACAACAAGCATTGGAGGATTTTAGCGCCAAACAAGACAAAGCTAACAAGCTTGCTAAGCTTATTGCCAGCATGGTGGATACCCAGGATAACGTTTCTTGAGCTGTTCTGAAGTTGCTTCAGTTATGCTCTTGTTTTGCTGCCACGTTTATTTGCACTGGTGGCCAATTTTGACGGCCAGTGTATGTAATATGCTGCTTTGTTCCCTATATTTGCACTGGTGGCGAACTTTGATGCCCAGTGGATGTAATATGTGTAATAGCGATAATAGGCTAGCCTTAATTGCTTGCTTATTTATTTCCTTATTGTCTTGTTTAGTTGTTTGCTTGTAGTCACTGCAGTTCTTTTTTGTGTGTTTTTCTAGTGTCCACAATAGCCTATTTTTGGTAACTAGGCCAAAATAATCATGCCAACACACGAACTGTTGTAACCATGGGCCTCCTGCAGGCCGTATGATCCATGGGCCTCCTTCCGGCCATAGAATCCATTGGCCTTCTATACGGGCCGTAGGATCCATTGGCCTTATATCTGGGCCTTAGGATTCATGGGCCTTCTACGGGTAGTAGGGTCCATGGGCCTTTTACGGGCCGTATGATCCATGGGCCTTCTATGGGTCGTACTATCCATGGGCCTCATGTGGGCCGTAGGATCCATGGGCCTTCTATGAGGCGTATCATCATTTCGCCAATCATGGGCCGTGCTATTCGTGAACCATAATGGGCCGTTAATAGTCCGTATTTGATAACTCTATTAAAACAGCCCAACGGGTTTTTTGACATGAAAACGGCCCAACATATTAACGGTCCGCAAACGGGCCGACTGTAACGACGGGCTGAATTTGGCCCACAAGCAGAAAATGACAGTAACGGGCCGTATGTAACCGAATGCTGCAAATGAGCCCAACAATCAATGGGCCCTGAGAAGGCCAAAAGATAACTTGGGCTGGAAACAACCCAATGGAATAACGGGCCGTTAATGTGTATAAAGTGATACACTCTTCATTATGGGCCAGTTTCACCACGGGCCATTAATGGGCCAAGAGTTACAAAGGGCCTCATATGGGACGAAAGAAGTCATGGGCTACACATGGGCCGGAAGTTAAAATGGGTTGGAATCATAATGGACGGCCCAGATGACGCTACTGGGCCTAATTCGGAGAGGTCGTAACGGGCCCTGGGTTAGCGGGTTGTAATTGGGCTATATGCAAACAGGTCGTTAACAGGCTTTCCGTGGGCCGGCCCGCCACCTTTTGACCAAGTCAAACGGGCCGGCCTTTTCACAGGAATGGGCCTCTGTTGGGTCGTGCCACGTGTTGCCGTATCATAGGCGCCATCGGTCCAATGAGTGGATGACATCTGTCCCAACGGTGAGCCGACACGTGTTTCCTCCAGCCAATGATGATTTTACATGTGGAAAATCCCCATTGGTCGGGGTTGTTAACGGGTTATCGGATCCCAAACCGGACCCGATAGCTTAACGGCGTTCCGTTACGGTGGATGCCACATGTCGGTCACCCTTGACGAAAGCACTTCTGTGACGCGTGATTTATCGTCATGGAAGTGGACACTTCTGTGATGATAATTTTGGTAATGTCATGGAACACTTCTATGACAGCACAGGTATGACTATCTGGATTCGGTCATAAAATCGTCATGGATGCATGCATGACAAAAAATGTGACCTACTATGACAAACATGTATCATCATGGAAGTGTATTTTTTTGTAGTGTGTATTGCTTGATTCGAATGCTTGTTTGTTGTTACGCTATACCTGAGTTGGCCAATATGTCAGCATTGCCTGTTGTACTATCGTAAAGAAATGCATGCCTATTTCATTTGAGTCCTTAACTTTTCCTCTCAACTTCATCACAAGACTGTCTTCGTAGTTTATATGAGGCCACACTGTTAAGTGCTTTCTCAGACTATTTCAACTGCTTAGATGCCTTGGCAACTTAAATATAGCGGTGGTACACTCCCTTTCAACTATGGATGTCAACTGGGTCCCGTTTAATCCCCATTAAAGTAGGTATGATAGTTCAAAAGAGTTTTTGTTTTTTGAGGAAAATGAACTAGGGAGGTAGCAAAAACTAACTAGATGGGACTGGCGGATGTCGTTTATTTGCCACTTACATCCCTAGTTTCATCTTACCATTTTAATTTCTTTTCGGCTGATGCTGCTTCGAACCAGTTAAATATAGTTTGCCATGATCGGCAATAATTCATCCTTCGTTTAACATGTAAGCTTACTGCTTGGATCATATGATAACTATCTCTTACTTATGTCCAGCGGAAACCTTTAAGGATGCCATTCACACTAGGACACAATGTTCATCCCCAGAATCTATTTGTGGAAGCAGTGCGCCATCCATGTTACCAGATGGTAGCAGTTCAGAGGCAACACCGCCGGAGAGCAGTCTGAGCACAGATATTATAGTGTTTGAGGCTCTATGAGGGAGTCCCGGACTAGGGGGTGTCCGGATAGCTGAACTATCATCTTCGGCCGGACTCCTGGACTATGAAGATACAAGATTGAAGACTTCGTCCCGTGTCCAAATGGGACTTTCCTTGGCATGGAAGGCAAGCTTGGCGATACGGATATGTAGATCTCCTACCATTGTAACCGACTCTGTGTAACCCTAACCCTCTTCGGTGCCTATATAAACCGGAGGGTTTTAGTCTGTAGGACGAACAACAATCATACCATAGGCTAGCTTCTAGGGTTTAGCCTCTCTGATCTCGTGGTAGATCTACTCTTGTACTACCCATATCATCAATATCAATCAAGCAGGAGTAGGGTTTTACCTCCATCAAGAGGGCCCGAACCCGGGTAAAAACATCGTGTCCCTTGTCTCCTGTTACCATCCGCCTAGATGCACAGTTCGGGACCCCCTACCCGAGATCCGCCGGTTTTGACACCGACATTGGTGCTTTCATTGAGAGTTCCTCTGTGTCGTCGCTATCAGGAAGGATGCCTCATCCCGTCTTTAAAGACGGCACTATTGCTAAAGAGGCTTTGGCTATCGGCCAAACTCTCCGGCTAGGCGGTTTCCTTATGACCGCCTGTCCAGCCGCCGCGCTAACGATGACTTCTCGGGTCATCGAAAGCAATCTTCACGTCAGCTCGGAACTCGCCGATCAGTTAGATCCGATGGAGCTCTCTTCCTTAGACGAGCTCTTGGATCGCATCGCCGCCCTGAGAGTCGCTACAGACTACGATCAGATTGGGCCTAAATCCGATCTGAGAGAGATTAACCATCCCCAGGTTACCCACCACGTCGCTGTGGTAGAGGAACAATACGGCGACCCTTCTTCTATCTTAAGGACTAGCTATGTACGGATTCCCGATCCCTCCATGACGGATTCCCACGGAGGGGAGGATGTTACTCAAGCCCTGAACCTAAAGTCAGGTAGCGGGCTAGATTCATTGGACAACATCCAAGAACCCAAGCTTCCAAGTTCGGAAACTACTTGGCCCCTGAGTTTTAAAGTGGACGGGGTTCCAAATTTAATTCCACCCGCCCACCCAAACATAAGCGATCTATCCCAAATCCGGCAAGAGCCCGTAGAAACAGTACACCATTACTGGGCCAGATTCCTCTTGGTTATGAACAGGATAAAGGACTGCCGTGAGGAGGACGCAATTTCATTCTTCTGCAATAATTGCACGGACAAGGGAATCCTAAATGCCATAAGTCATCGTGAAATTACACGCTTCGCTGACTTGGCATCCATAGTGCGAAAGTACTGTGTGATGGAAAGCGCCTGGAAAACCGAAATCAAATTTTGGGACAATCCGGCCCTGAATACAACCCCAGTCCGAAATAAAAGGGTGCATTATCGCCAAGCACCTGGGTTAAACACCAAAAAGCAAAAACCCTCTATAGGGCATGGAACTGTACTGGAAGGATGGCTCAATGGACCCTGCAAAATTAATAGTGCAGAGGGCGCCACTCCAACTCATAGCCTTAGAGCATGTTGGATACTATGGCAGGTGGCCAAAAGTGGCGAAGAGCTTCTAACTCCAGAACACCAGTCCAAGGATACCAGTACGGTATTAACAGTCTTCGAGACTTTCACATCAAATAATATGCGGAAACGAACACTCCGCAACCTTGCCGAAATCTACCAAGTAGCAACAATAAACCCATGGAGTGACACGACTATTACCTTTAATGCCAGTGACGAACCTAAATTCCGAACAGCCCGAGCACCAGCCGCATTGGTCCTCAGTCCAATAGTGGACGGCTTTCGCCTTACCAAGGTACTCATGGACGGTGGCAGCGGACTGAACCTCATTTACGAGGAAATCCTCCGAAAAATTGAAATAGACTGGAGCCGCATTGAGCGAAGCAGCACAACCTTTAGAGGAATAATCGCCAATCGGGAAGCATGCTCCACAGGAAAAATCACACTGGATGTGGTGTTCGGCACACTGGATAATTACAGGTTGGAGGAGGTCACGTTCCAAGTGGCCTTGTTCAGCAGCGGATATCACGCTCTATTAGGGCGAGAGGCATTCACAATTTTTCAAGCTATACCCCATTATGGGTACATGAAGCTCAAAATGCCCGGGCCCAACGGAATCATCACTCTTGCTAGTGACCCGGACATAGCACTCCGCGCCGAAAATAAGACAGCCACACTGGCCCTGGAGGCACTATCCGAAGCCCTAGCGGCCGAGGAACTCACTACGCTGCACTCCATGGTGAATAGAGACGATGCAATACTCGATAAGAGATCCAAGTCCACCTCCTTTAAACCAGCGGACGAAATAGTCAAATTCCAAGTCCATCCAACGGACCCTACAAAAACGGCCTCCATTGGGGCACAACTAAACCCTGATGTAGATGCCGCACTACGAGAATTCCTACGCAAAAATTGGGACATCTTTGCCTGGCACCCTTCAGACATGCCAGGAATCCCACACCGGCTGGCCGAGCACAGCCTAAACATCCTGAAAGGATTCAAGCCAGTCAAACAAGCTCTTCGGCGTTTCTCCGAACCCAAGAGACAGGCCATGGGAGAGGAGCTAGCCAAACTATTGGAGGCCGGATTCATCAGAGATATAAAACATCCGGACTGGCTAGCAAACCTGGTGATGGTACCAAAGAAGGACAAATCCTGGCGCCTATGCGTCGATTTTAAAGACCTCAACAAGGCTTGCCCAAAGGATCCCTTCCCCCTCCCCCGCATTGATCAAATTAACGACGCTATCGCAGGACACGATTCATTGTGTTTCCTCGACGCATACTCCGGCTACCACCAAATTAAGATGGCAGAGCCCGACCAGGCCGCAACGACATTCATCACCCCATACGGCCCATTCTGCTTCTACACAATGCCCTTTGGGCTCAAAAACGCCGACGCAACATATCAACGCATGATTTAGACATGTCTGGCAAACCAGATCGGCAAAACAGTGGAGGCATACATAGACGATGTGGTCGTCAAAATGAAGCACGTCGAAACTGTAGTAGACGATTTGAGGCTCACGTTCGATAATCTCCGAACATATGACATCAAGCTTAACCCGGAAAAATGTGTTTTCGGCATACCAGCCAGAAAGCTCTTGGGCTTCATTGTATCCGGTAGAGGAATTGAAGCAAACCCAGCCAAGATCCGAGCGCTGTCACAATTGGATATCCCAAAGGACCTCAAACAAATACAAAAATTGACGGGATGCGTGGCGGCTTTAAGCCGCTTTATCTCCCGTTTAGGAGAAAAGGCATTACCCCTTTATCGCCTCCTCCAACGCAGTGAACACTTCGAGTGGACGGATGCCGCCACGGCCGGACTCGAAGAAATAAAAGCCATATTGGCAACAAACCCGGTCCTGGCCGCGCCCAACATAGGCGAACCAATGCTATTATATATCGCGGCAACTCATCAAGTGGTGAGCGCGGTGCTCGTTGTCGAACGAGAAATGGACGGACACAAGTTCCCCATTCAAAAACCAGTTTACTACGTGTCCACTGTCCTGACTCCATGCAAGTCACGGTACCCACATTATCAGAAGATAGCGTACGCGGTGTTCATGGCATCCCGGAAGCTGCGACACTACTTTCAAGAGTGTTCGATAACAATAGCCTCCGAAGTACCTCTTAATGACATTATAAACAACCGCGACGCGACGGGCCGGATTGCCAAATGGGCCATTGAGCTCCTCCTGTTCGACATAACCTGTAAGCCACGGCGAGCTATTAAGTCGCAAGTTCTGGCCGACTTCATCGCCGAATGGACTGAAGCCAAACTCCCTAAAGAGTACGACGCATATTCCAACTAGATCATGCACTTCGACGGCTCCAAAATGTTGGCTGGTCTGGGGGCTGGCGTCGTCCTGACGTCCCCAACCGGAGATACGGTTCAATACGTACTCCAGATAATGTATACGGACTCCAACAACGTAGCCGAATACGAGGCCCTTCTACATGGCCTCCAGATGGCAGTCTCCATGGGCATTCAACGCCTAGAGGTGCTCGGGGATTCGAACCTCGCGATATCCCAAATAAATGGAGACTTCGATGCCAAGGATCCGAAAATGGCAGCTTATCGCAACGCCGTCCTAAAAATGTCACCTCGGTTTGAGGGGCTAGAATTTCACCATATAGCCCAGGATAACAACCAGGCAGCAGACGTATTGGAACGCATTGGCGCAAAGCGCGATGCCGTCCCTCCCAACATGTTCCTAGAGAGGTTGTTCAAGCCATCCGTACTATGGGAGGGGGAATCCGGAAATAATAACCCGGACCCAACCGCACTGCCCGACACCGAACATTCTGACACAATTGGCGGTTCTGCCAACGAAGTAACATCCTCAGCCCATGTAATAATGGCAGTCATTGCCCCATGGACGGAACCATTCCTAACCTACCTAACCAGGCAGGAACTTCCCGAGGACCAAAACGAGGCCCGCTGCATAGTGCGGCGATCTAAAGCCTATAAGGTCCATGAGGGAGAGCTTTACAAGAAAAGCACAACCGGAGTCCTTCAAAGGTGTATCTCCGAAGAGGAAGGGCGGAACCTTCTGGCTGAAATTCACGCCGGACTCGGTGGGCACCACGCCGCAGCCCGGGCCCTTGTAGGCAAGGCCTTCCGTACAGGATTTTTTTGGCCGACGGCCCGGACAGATGCTCAAGACTTAGTCCAACGATGCGTCGGTTGCCAGCTCTTTGCTAATCAATGCCACATGCCACCCAACGCCCTCAAAACTATACCCATAACCTGGCCCTTCGCGGTCTGGGGGCTTGACATGGTTGGACCCCTTAAAGGAGGAACCCACAAGCAAAGATACCTACTGGTCATGGTGGATAAGTTCACCAAATAGATAGAGGCCAAGCCTGTTAAGAAGGCCGAATCCAGACCGGTAATAGACTTCATATCAGGGGTCGTACACCGTTACGACGTCCCCCATAGCATCATCACTGACAACGGCACGAACTTCACGGCCGATGAGGTTAAACTCTGGTGCAAAAACATGGGCATCAAACTCGACTATGCTTCAGTCTATCACCCTCAAACTAACGGTCAAGTCGAGCGAGCAAATGGTCTAATCATGAGCGGCATCAAACCCCGATTAGTGCGGTCCCTTAAGGAATCTAACACGCACTGGGTAGAGGATCTCGACTCCGTACTCTGGGCGCTGCGGACCACTCCAAATCGCACCATCGGATTTACACCATTCTTTATGGTATACAGCGCAGAGGCAGTTCTGCCCTGTGACATAATTCATGACTCACCTCGCGTGCGCATGTACGAAGAAAGAGAAGCCGAGCTCGATCGGCAGGACAGTTTGGACGCATTGGAGGAGGAGCGTGACGTGGCAAAAGCCCGTTCCGCATTCTATCAACAGCAAGCTCGAAGATATCAAAGCAGAGAAGTATGGGCCAAAACTTACAATGTTGGCGAGTTAGTTCTACGCTTGCCGGACAAGAAAAAGGACAAACTCAAGCCCAAATGGGAAGGCCCCTTTATCATCGACCAAGTCCTGACCGGTGGAGCGTACCGTCTGCGAGATGCATCGGATAACCGACTCGAGCCGAACCCATGGAACGCAGCCCGTCTCCGAAGATTCTATGCCTAGCGCCGGATTCTGAGTTCGTCTCCTTCCTCCGTCTATATTTTACATATTAGCTGTCTTTTGTTTCTCTCCTTCTCCCCCTTTTCTATTACAGCTGTTGAAAGCTTGTTCGCGCATTGTTCGCACACACTTGACGCCCTATCAGTGCTCATTATACCTGGGGCCTTCTTTAACAGAAGCTTATTTATACGGGCTTCATGCCCAACACATGTGTCACACTTCCGCATGTACCTTTTATTCACCATTATATGCATCGATATAACTTAAGTTTTGGCCAAGCTGGGTTGCCTGGATCCTGTGCTTACCCCTACGTTCCCGATTGTTCGGCTAGGCGGTAAAGGGAGCACCTCTGTGATTGTTACTGCCGGGTCAGCCGGATGTGTACCTCAGACTGGGTGAAGCCGAAAGCTAGCGTTCTTAAGGGAATATTCGGTGGGTGAACTAAAAGACGATTTCTTACCTATTTATCTATCTGCCCCCAGATGTTTTTCTGCTTTTTTCGCAGTCCGGACATGCACTTTAGGGCATGCCTCCCAGGGAAAGGAACCCTTAACGGAACTATTCTCCCTGGAACATGTTTCTTACTAACCATGTAATATAACATAACTAGTTGGGCACTTGTCTGATGCAACACTAATGACCCCTACGCCTGGTGAGGGAGTCCTGGACTAGGGGGTGTCCGGATAGCCGAACTATCATCATTGGCCGGACTCCAAGACTATGAAGATACAAGATTGAAGACTTCGTCCCGTGTCCGGATGGGACTTTCCTTGGCGTGGAAGGCAAGCTTGGCGATACGGATATGTAGATCTCCTACCATTGTAACCGACTCTGTGTAACCCTAGCCCTCTCCTGTGTCTATATAAACCGGAGGGTTTTAGTCCGTAGGACACACAACAATCATACCATAGGCTAGCTTCTAGGGTTTAGCCTCCTTGATCTCGTGGTTGATCTACTCTTGTACTACCCATATCATCAATATTAATCAAGCAAGAGTAGGGTTTTATCTCCATCGAGAGGGCCCGAACCTGGGTAAAAACATCGTGTCCCTTGTCTCCTGTTACCATCCGCCTAGACGCACAGTTCGGGACCCCCTACCCGAGATCCGCCGGTTTTGACACCGACATTGGTGCTTTCATTGAGAGGTCCTCTGTGTCGTCGCCTATAGGCCCGATGGCTCCTTCGATCATCAACAACAAAGCGGTCTAGGGTGAGACTTTTCTCCCCGGACAGATCTTCGTATTCGGCGGCTTTGCACTGCGGGCCAATTCACTTGGACATCTGGAGCAGATCGAAAGCTACGCCCCTGGCCATCAGGTCAGATTCGGAAGTTTGAACTACACGGCCGACATCCGCGAAGACTTGATCTTCGACGGATTTGAGCCACAGCCAGGTGTGCCGCACTATCACGATGGGCATGATTTAGCTCTGCTGCCGGACAGTGCCCTGGAGGCCGCACAAGAGTCCGCTCCGACCCTTAGTTCGGAGCCGACGGCGCCAATCGAGGATGGGTGGTTGGACACTGCCTCGGGGGCTGCTACCTCTACGGTGATAGAGCCGTATACCGACCCTGTCCCTCATGAAGCTCGTGACTCCAAGGTGCCGGACTCCTCTCCGGACGCCAAACCTTCCACGCCCGTGCCAATCGAATCCGATTGGGCGCCGATCATGGAGTTCACCGCTATGGACATCTTTCAGCACTTGCCTTTCGGCGACATCCGGAATTCGCTAAAGTGTCTCTCTTTATCAGGAGAGCCTTGGCCGGATTATGGCCAGGACGGTTGGGATGCCGACGACGAAGAAATTCAAAGCCCACCCACCACCCACTTCGTAGCCACTGTCGATGACTTAACCGACATGCTAGACTTCGACTCCGAAGACATCGACGGTATGGACGACGATGCCGGAGACGACCAAGAACCAGCGCCTACTGGGCACTGGAAAGCCACCTCGTCGTACGACATATACATGGTGGACATCCCAAAGGATGGGAATGGAGATGGAACAGTGGAGGATGACCCCTCCAAAAAACAGCCTAAGCGTCGGCGTCAACGGCGCCGCTCCAAATCCTGCCACAGCAAGAATGGAGATTTCGGCACCGGAGATAATAACACCCCGGATAGTGCCGAAGATAACCCCCTCCAGCAAGATTCAGCACAGGAGGATGGAGAAGCCAGCCCTCACGAGAGAGCGGCAGACGAAGAGGTACAGGACGATAATTACATGCCTCCCTCCGGAGACGAGGCAAGCCTCGACGACGATGAATTTGTCGTGCCTGAGGATCCCGTCGAACAAGAGCGTTTCAAACGCAGGCTCATGGCCACGGCAAGCAGCCTCAATAAAAAGCAGCAACAACTGAGAGCTGACCAAGACTTGCTAGCCGACAGATGGACTGAAGTCCTTGCGGCCGAAGAGTATGAACTCGAACGCCACTCCAAAAGTTACCCCAAACGCAAGCTGCTGCCCTGATTATAGGAGGAAGCACATAAACCTACATTGCCAGTGCACAATATGGCCGACCAGCCACCTCGTGGCCGCGACAGAGAGGCCTCTAGGCCCGCCACTAAAGCCGCACCCCGGCGTCGCTCGAAAAGTACAAAGCCACGGGGGAATGCGCCGGACTTGCGAGACATATTGGAGGATAAGGCAAGGCAAACAAGATCGATCTATGGATCGCATGGGCGCCCTACAATACGCGACGACAACCGTCACGCCGGATATAGCAACCCTAGCCGGGCCGAACACAGTAGACAAAGCTCGTTCTAGCTGCGACGTGATATAGCCCAATACAGAGGCGCCGCACACCCACTATGCTTCACAGATGAAGTAATAGATCATCAAATCCCCGAAGGGTTCAAACTCGTGAACATTGAATCCTATGATGGCACAACAGATCCTGCGGTTTGGATCAAAGACTATCTCCTTCATATCCACATGGCCCGTGGTGATGATCTTCACGCCATCAAATACCTCCCACTCAAGCTTAAAGGACCAGCTCGGCATTGGCTCAACAGCCTGCCAGCAGAATCAATTGGGTGTTGGGAGGACCTGGAAGCTGCATTCCTCGATAACATCCAGGGCATATATGTGCGACCACCAGACGCCGATGACCTAAGCCACATAATTCAGCAGCCAGACGGATCGGCCAGACAATTCTGGACTCGGTTCTTAACCAAGAAAAATCAAATCACCGACTATCCGGATGCAGAGGCCCTTACAGCCTTCAAACACAACATGCGCGACGAATGGCTGGCCCGACACCTAGGACAGGAAAAGCCGAAATCAATGGCAGCCCCCACATCACTCATGACCCGCTTCTGTGCGGGACAAGACAGCTGGCTAGCCCGCAGTAACAACCTAACCAAAAACTCTGGTAGTTCAGATACCAAAGACAGCAATGGCAGGTCGCGTCGCAATAAGCACAAAAGCCGCATTAACGGAGATAATACTGAAGATACGGCAGTCAACACCGGATTCAGAGGCTCTAAACCTGGTCAGCAGAAAAAGCCATTCAAAAGAACTACTCCAGGCCCGTCCAACTTGGACCGGATACTCGATCGCTCGTGCCAGATACACGACACCCCCGAAAAGCCAGCTAATCACACCAACAGAGATTGTTGGGTGTTCAAACAGGTAGGCAAGTTAATTGCCGAAGGCAACGACAAGGGGCTACATAGCGATGATGAGGAGGAGACACGGCCGCCGAACAATAGAGGACAGAAGGGATTCCCCCCACAAGTGCAGACGGTGAACATGATATACGCAACCCACATACCCAAAAGGGAGCGGAAGCGTGCGCTCAGGAACGTATACGCAATGGAGCCAGTCGCCCCAAAGTTCAATCCGTGGTCCTCCTGCCCGATCACTGTTGATCGAAGGGACCACCCCACCAGTATCCGCCATAGTGGATTCGCCGCATTGGTTTTAGACCCAATCGTTGATGGATTTCACCTCACTAGAGTCCTGAGGGACGACGGCAGCAGCCTGAACCTGCTTTATCAGGATACAGTGTGCAAGATGGGCATAGATCCCTCAAGGATCAAACCCAGAAAGACGACCTTCAAAGGCGTCATAACAAGTGTAGAGGCCAATTGTACAGGCTCAGTTACACTTGAAGTGGTCTTCGGATCCCCGGATTACTTCCGAAGCGAGGAGTTAATCTTCGACATAGTCCCGTTCCGCAGCGGCTATCATGCACTGCTCGGACGAACCACATTTGCAAGTTCAACGCGGTGCCGCACTATGCATATCTCAAGATCAAGATGCCAGGCCCTCGAGGAGTCATCACGGTCAACGGAAACACCGAATGCTCTCTCCGAACAGAGGAGCATACAACGGCTCTCGCAGCGGAAGTGCAGAGTAGCCTCTTAAGGCAATTCTCGAGTCCGGTCGTTAATCAACCGAACACCGTTAAGCGCGCCCGGAGTAACCTACAACATGATCACTTGGCATGTTCCGAGCACGCGTAGCAATGCGGCCCCAACCCCAGCCCTCGCGACATCGCGAGACCAGTGCCACGCGTACATCACTACGCTCTGGAGATACCATGGGCATAGGGGGAGGGGCACGACCACGGCATGCCCAGAGTGCGGATCAACCACACCAGGGGCTCCCGAATTTATCATTTTACCTTTTTCTTTCTTTTTTTACTTCTTCTTATCCTCAGGACTCTGTTTTCCAGAAGCCCTGTACGGCAGTAGACCTGCCGTACTCACGACGCAACAGCCAGGGAAGCAGAAAGGCTACGACGAGTATCCAGGTGGTCTCCATTACGAGCATGATACCTGTTTTACATACCATTCCGCAGCCTACCCCTGGAGGGGGACATGTCAAATAGTCCCACCCCTTGCCTATCGCACTATTTGTATCATTCTGCCTTTATTGCAGTATCTTTTGAATGAACAATGCATCGCTTTTTGCCTATAATTGCATTCCTTTCTATATATGTTCACTTACGACATGTTGCATCCGTACACCTTGGTATGGCCAAATACACCAGGGGCTTAAGTTCCCCAAAGTATGGTGTGATAAGTCCAAAAACTTTCCCAAGTGCGACACCCCGAACTTATAGCATTATATGCATCGGCTCCGAATCATGTCTTGGGTCAATAGTTGGGTTTGCCCGGCTCCCATGTTTTGGTACCTTACGTTCCATTATATCGGCTAAGGTAGCACTAGGAGAACCACTGCGATTGTGCCCCAGTTGAGCTGGGTTGAGCACCTCAGTGGAGAAAGCTAAAACTGACCATCATGATAAGGCGAGAGCTGGTCGCTGTTCGAGAGGTCTTTTTGAGTCCCTAAAGACTTATGCCGCTTAGAGCGAGGAGCCGGCTTTGTCCGGCCCCAGGGGTGGATAGCGCCCCGAATTCGGCCTTCCGAATACCAGGGGCTTCGCCGAAATTTAAAATTATAGAATTCTATGGCTAAGTGAGAGTGTTCAAGCATTATAAGTCCGGTTTCCTCGTTCGTTGTGTTGAGCGCCTCCCTAGAAGGACCCAACAATGGGAACAAGAGCGCTCAAGTTTATCCCGAACACCCTAGCACTCGTGGCATGGGGGCTGAAGCCAACGACTTGCCATCTCTCAGATTTGATAAACGTCCACACAGAAGGTAATATTTTAAATTAACAAGCGTTGCTTAGCGCATATGAACAAAGTTTTCAGCGCACAGGATAACAAAATGCGAGTCTACTCAAAAATTACATCTTTGGAGCACTCGCCCGCAATAATGCGGGCACCCTTCAGGACACCCTTATAATACATCTCAGGCGTGCGATACTCCTTGCCCGGCGGTGGCGCGTCCGTCACAAGCTTCTCGGCATCCATCTTGCCCCAGTGCACCTTAGCGCGGGCAAGGGCCCGACGGGCACCTTCAATACAGGCGGAGTGCTTGATGACGTCAACCCATGGACAGGCGTCCACCAACCGCCGCACCAGACCGATGTAGCTCCCAGGCATGGCTTCTTTGGGCCACAACCGAACTATAAGGCCCTTCATGGCCTATTCGGCCACCTTGTGGAGCTCGACCAGCTGCTTCAGCTGGTCGCTCAGGGGCACCGGATGTCCAGCCTCAGCATACTGAGACCAGAACACCTTCTCCGTTGAGCTCCCCTCCTCGGCTCTGTAGAATGCGGCAGCATCGGACACGCTGCACGGCAGATCTGCGAACGCTCCTGGAGAGCTCCGAATTCGGGTAAGTAACAGGTAATTCACTTTTACATGCTTGCTTTGCATGAAGAATGCCTTACCCGCCGCTATCTTCTTCACTGCCTCGATCTCCTAGAGGGCCTTTTGGGCCTCGGCCTTAGCGGCTTTGGCACTCTCAAGAGCGGACGCAAGCTCGGACTCTCGAGTCTTCGAGCCATGCTCCAAATTCTCGTGTTTTTCCACGAGAGCCTGGAGCTCTTGCCGCACCTCTTCCACCCTCGCCTCCTGCTTCTCTTGCTCGGTGCGTTCCGCAGCCGCATTGCGTTCGGCCGCGGACACCACCTCCTTCAGGGTCGCCACCTTGTTCGTGGCCCCTGCAATACCCACGTTATTCCTGTCATTTTTTGCAACCAAATCCTTTTTTATAAGGTACAACTTTAATAAGGTGCTACTTACCTTCCTTGTCCTCGAGCTGCTTCTTGGCATGGCCGAGCTTGCTCTCGGACCGCTCGAGGCTCTTCTTCAAGGCATTGACCTTCGCAGTCAGTGCGGCAGAGGTTAGCAGCGCAGCCTGCATTCCCATATTGACATATTTGTGTTAGACTCCTGCATATATCTTTTTAGATCCTCAGTTCGGCTTTTCTTTCTGAACACCGAACTGAGCATCAGGGGCTACTGTCTATGCGGTACTATTTTTGCATATCTTGAAACCCTTACCTCAAAGCCTGTTAGAAGGCTGGTGCAGGCTTCGGTCAGCCCGCTCTTGGTGGACTGAACTTTCTGAATCACCGCACTCATAACAGTGTGGTGTTCCTCTTCAATGGAAGCGCCGTTGAGCGCCTCCAGCAAGTTATCCGGTGCCTCCGGTTGGACGGAGGTCACCGGCATCGCCGTCTCGCCCTTCTTACGAAGGGGCCGCCCGCCGGACTCCGGAACCACCAAAGGTTCCGGCGCGGAGTCCGGCCCGAAATCCGGGAGGTTGCCCTGCGGCACCTCCGGGGCCTCCTCCTCCTGGCCAGTCCCCTTCTGGGACCCCACCTCGGCGTTGTCTGCATCACGAGGGGAGGAGGCAGTCGGAAGTGAAGCGCTATTCACATCCGACGAACCCAGGGACCCGCTCGACGAAGCGGGGAGATCGTCCTTGGGCGGGCTGTATGGTCGTGTTCGGCATTAGTAGACACTATGCGGCGAAAGGAAAAACATAAGTTATTCTGGGATCCGGACGCTTACGATCTCGCCAGGGGCTTGGCCCTCGAAGGCTACTCCTCCTCGTCGTCGCCGGCGTTGGTGGAACAGTCCGGAGGAAGGGTCCTTCCCTTCTTGGACCCTTCGGCCTCCCCCGCTGGGGAAGCCTTCCTTTTCTTCTCTCCCCCCGCTGGGGGAGAGGCCTCTTTCTTCTCCTCCTCGTCCTCGTGGGAGGATTCCGCCTTGGAGTCATCGGACGATGAGTCCGATAACACCTGGTGCCGGGAACTCCTCCGAGTTCCAGTGGCCTTCTTCTTGGCCTTCTTCTCTGGCACCACATAAGGCGCTGGGACCAGCAGCCCTATCAATCGGGCATCCGCTGGGTCTTCTGGAAGGGGCACCAGATAGTTAACCTGTCCGGACGTCTTCTGCCAAGCCTGTCAAAGGTAATGGGAGTTTTAGATCCCACATAGAGTCAAACTATGGAAAGCAAGTGTCCCGTAAAGGACAATATAGCTTACCTCGCCAGCCGAACGCTGCAAGCTGAATCCGCGGTCTTCGGTAGCAGATGCGGGAGCCTCGACGCCCTTGAACAGCACCCTTCAGGCCTCTTCGTACGTAGTGTCGAAGAGCCTGCTCAAGGTCTGGTGCTGTGCCGGATCGAACTCCCACAAGTTGAAGTCCCGCTGTTGGCACGGGAGAATCCGGCGGATGAGCATGACCTGGACTACGTTGACAAGCTTCAGCTTCTTGTTCACCAGGGATTGGAGACAAGATTGGAGTCCGGTCAGCTCCTCCGAATCGCCCCGTGACAGGCCCTTCTCCTTCCAGGAGGTGAGCCGTGTGGGGATGCCAGATCTGAATTCGAGAGCCGTTGCCCATTCAGGGTCACGCGGCTCGGTGACATAGAACCACCCCAATCGCCACCCTTTGATGGTTTCCACGAAGGCGCCCTCGAGCCAGGTGACGTTGGGCATCTTGCCCACCATGGCGCCTCCGCACTCCGCTTGGCTGCCGCCCACTATCTTCGGCTTGACATTAAAAGTCTTTAGCCATAAGCCGAAGTGGGGCTGGATGCAGAGGAAGGCCTCGCATACGATGATAAACGCCGAGATGTTGAGGATGAAATTCGGGGCCAGATCATGGAAATCCAGGTCGTAGTAGAACATGAGCCCCCGGACAAATGGGTGGAGTGGGAAGCCTAGTCCGCGGAGGAAATGGGGAAGGAACACCACCCTCTCATGGGGCCTGGGGGTGGGAATGACCTGCCCCTCATCGGGGAGCCAGTGCGCGATATCGCTGGATAGATATCCGGCCTTGCGCAACTTCTTGATGTGCCCCTCCGTGACGGAGGAGGCCATCCACTTGACTCCCGCTCCGGACATGGTTGGAGAAGGTTGAAGTGAGATGTGCGGACTTGGGCGCTGGAGCACGAGTGCGCGGAGATGGATAAGCAAAGGAGGAAGAAGGCGTAGGTGAAAAGGTGGATCCTTATCCCTTTATATATGGGCGGATGAAACTATGCGTCCCCACCAGCCCAGTAAAACTCGCTTATCTCCCAAGCGCCGTAATCAATGGCGCGGTTGGGTTACCCACGTCCGTATTGATGAGAATCCCGGAATAAGGGGACACGATCTCTTCTTTGACAAGACGTGCCAAGGAAACCGCTTCACTAAACGCGCTGAGGTGGAACAATAAAAATAATTCGAATAAAGGCTTGGCCATGGCGTGACATCACGCCACGAGATACGTCAGCAGATTGAACTTGTATAAATATTATTCTCTCTACGGTGGTATGTGGAATTTATTTTGCAGAGCCGGACACTATCCTAGTTTTCACAATCTTCTATGAATTATTCGGAGGAGGAACCCGCCTTGCAATGCCGAAGACAATATGCGGGCCGTACTCATCGTCATTGAAGCCTGGTTCAGGGGCTACTGAGGGAGTCCTGGACTAGGAGGTGTCCGGATAGCCAAACTATCATCATCGGCCGGACTCCAATACTATGAAGATACAAGATTGAAGACATCGTCCCGTTTCCGGATGGGACTTTCCTTGGCGTGGAAGGCAAGCTTGGCGATACGGATATGTAGATCTCTTACCATTGTAACCGACTCTGTGTAACCCTAGCCCTCTTCGGTGTCTATATAAACCGGAGGGTTTTAGTCCGTAGGACACACAACAATCATACCATAGGCTAGCTTCTAGGATTTAGCCTCCTTGATCTCGTGGTAGATCTACTCTTGTACTACCCATATCATCAATATTAATCAAGCAGGAGTAGGGTTTTACCTACATTGAGAGGGCCCGAACCTGGGTAAAAACATTGTGTCCCTTGTCTCCTGTTACCATCCGCCTAGACACATAGTTCGGGACCCCCTACCCGAGATCCGCCGGTTTTGACACCGACACCTGGTCTCCACGCATGCCCCGATTCTTATATAACCGCGAGGGTATTCGGACACACTCCGGACTATTGGGTCCCGAGGTTGAAGCGAAAAGGTCTGCTATGACAAATGATCTACAATCCGGCTAGAAGGCATTTTACATGTCATCTTAAATTACATAGTCAACTTAACTGGGCATATTCCTCTTTAATGCCATCTAGCAGGCTGTCTAGTTTACAGTCCTATTGGGAATACTTTGCGGCCAATTCTACTTGGCTGTACACTAAGCTCATAGGTATCTCCTTCCCATCAGGCCCCGCAGGTCCGACCTCGGCCATGTGGTTTGGGTCAGCCTTTGTGTACCGCGTCTTCACCATTGCCCAGGCCTCCCTGGCGCCTTGACGGTAGGCCGATATCTTCCATAAGCGGAAGCGCTGCCGTGCTCCCTGAAGCCTCTCTGCAAGCTCTCCAAGGCCTTCGGGGACGGAGACAGATGGCCACAAGCCCTGGGCGACGCCTTTCATCACCTGCCGAACTCGTTCATGCAGTTGCAAGAGCTCGGGAAGAAGGTCACCCGTAGAACCGGGCATTTCCTCTTCAGGACGGCCAGTGAGCATACCTACAGACACAACTCTGTTAGTCGACTTCCTCGCCGAACTCCTTTTCAAAGTTCGTTCAAGCACTTACTAAAAATGCCGCGTCGAAGCCGCCGATTCTCCTTAACGGAGTCAGATAGCTGGGCACGAACATCCTTTAGTTCCTCACCCAGCTGGGTGTTGGCATCTTGGAGATTATTTTTCTCCCGCCTCACCCTTGTAAGCACATTCTCGCTGGCCTTTGACTGGCGCATGAGCTGTTGCTTGTCCGGATCTATCCCGGCGCCATCTGCAATATTATTGTCAGACTTATACACACGCCGCACTTCACAAATTACTTATCTTTTGAAGCATATATTACCAGAGGGGGTCTCTCTGGCTTCCCCCGCTGCGGCTAGTGCAGCCTCAAGTTGGGCTTTGCACTCCTCCAGCTCCTGGGACAGTTGGGTATTCTTTTCTGTAAGATCCTGCATAGTAAATGATCCTTAAATCAGTTATTCTAACTATTTCAAGTCTCGGGGGCTACTGGCATATATAACTGTCAAATTTTCTCACCCGTATGTCTTTTACATACTGCTCCGTGGCTCTGGCTAGACCATTTTGAGCGGCACGGAGGTGCACATCTCCCGAATTAAAGACATTCAATGCCTCTGGGGAGAAACACGCGTCACGAAGAACTATCCGGCGGCGCCTGTGATTCATGGCACTCTGCACCTCGGAATTGGTGCCAGATAACCTGTCGGCATCCTCTGTCGGAGGAACATCCGACGCACGCCCCGTGTTCGCCTTCGCTTCTGGACCTGGCTTTGGAGCCTGGTGAGCGGAGGATTGATTGGCAACCTCTCCGGATACAGTCCGGCGAGCGCTCTTCTTCCTGAAAGGGCACGAGCGTTAGTATGCCTCCCGGGAATAAGGTCGGGGAGTAAGGTGACGCGCCATACCGTTGCACCGGAGTTTCGATCCGGACCACACTTCTTTTTAGCCTGCTGGGCCGTGCTGCCCCTTGTTGGCTAGCCGCCGCAGGCTCGGCCCTCCGCCTTAAGGGCGCCCCCTGCAAAACACCATTGGTATACGGTGATCAAAAACACGCACGGATGGGTCACTTTCAAAGTATTGGGACTTCGGTCTCAGCTACCTGCGAAGCGGGAAGTATTCCGGGGTAATCAGCCGTAATGGCGACCAAGGCATTACCGATGCTCAGCTGGTGAAATACCCCGTCGATCAGCTCCACCGATATGTCCGGATCCTCTTGGGAGGTCGGATCGAGGAACCGTTCCGGATCCTCGGGTTGTGGAGGCGGGCTGTTTATATCCTTTACGGCCTGGCGCAGTTCCTGCGCCAAAATCACAAGAGGCACTTGACTATGGGAGTACGGATCGAATAGGCAAAAATGAATGTCCACTTACCCAGCTTGGAGGATTGTTCATAGAAAATCCGCCCTATAGATTGATGCAGAGGAATTCCTCCTCTTCTCCCTTGTACAATGCGGACAAGATCTTCATCAGATCGGCGACCGATGCCGGCCCCCTACGGCCGCAGCGGGTGGCATCATCCTCCCCGTTGAAATCCCACATGGGGTGGCCTCTATACTTGAGCGGCTGCACCCCCCGCATAATGCATATGGCCATGACCCCGATCATGGTCAGTCCGGAATGAGCTAACAACCTTATCCGGCTCATCAGGTAAATGACATCCCTGTCGTTTTCCCTCTGAGGGCTCCTTGGACGCCAGCTTAGGCGTTTCTTCAAAGGAGCGTTATTAAACTCAGGGAGGCCGACCCGAACAGGGTCCGACAGGGGGACATCTTCTATATAAAACCATGCCGAAGGCCAGTCTTTGGACGCCTTCTTCGGGGTTCCGGATAGATATCCGGTCCCGGCGATGCGCCATAGTTCGGCTCCGCCCACTTGATATATCGACCCCTCTTGAGAATGGGGCACGAGGCAGAACAGCTTCTTCCATAGCGCAAAATGAGGCTCGATGCCCAAAAACAGCTCGCAGAGGGCCACGAAGCCCGCGATATGCAAAATGGAGGCAGGCGTAAGGTTGTGCAACTGGAGGCAATAGAACTCCAGGAGCCCCTGGAGAAACGGATGAATTGGAAATCCGAGCCCTCTTATCAAATAAGAGACAAGGCACACCCGCTCTCCTTTGGAGGGGCTGGGGACGCTCTCCGCTTGCTTTCCGCCCTTATAGGTGGCGAGTCCGGCTCGAACCGGAACCATGAAGGCTGGGGGAAGAAATCCCTTGGTTTGGAGCGCCACTAGCTCACTGTGTGGGACGGAGCATCTCTCCTAATCTCCAGGTTGAGGGCTGGGAGGGAGAGAGGAGGAGCCACGTCGACTATCCATGATGGAATGGATTTTTGTCAGATGTGCTCTGACGAATGCTCGCGAAGAGAGGATGGTGTGATTCGGATCTAGATCCTCGTCTCTTTTATAGGCAGCTCATCTGCGCAGCTAGGGGGACAAATGTAAAAATACCCTGGCATTTCGCATTCGTTCGACACGTGGAAGATGGCCATTATTGGGCATGGAAGCCGAGGAGCGCGATGTTTACAAGAAGCCGGACGCTATTCAACAAGTACACAGGATTTGGAGAAGAACCCGCCTTGCAATGCCGAAGACAATCTATGTGCCGGACTCATCGCCATGGAAGCCTGGTTCGGGGGCTACTGAGGGAGTCCCGGACTAGGGGGTGTCCGGATAGCCGAACTATCATCTTCGGCCGGACTCCTGGACTATGAAGATAAAAGATTGAAGACTTCGTCCCGTGTCCGGATGGGACTTTCCTTGGCGTGGAAGGCAAGCTTGGCGATACGGATATATAGATCTCCTACCATTGTAACCGACACTGTGTAACCCTAACCCTCTTCGGTGCCTATATAAACCGGAGGGTTTTAGTCCGTAGGACGAACAACAATCATACCATAGGCTAGCTTCTAGGGTTTAGCCTCTCTGATCTCGTGGTAGATCTACTCTTGTACTACCCATTTCATCAATATCAATCAAGCAGGAGTAGGGTTTTACCTCCATCGAGAGGGCCTGAACCTGGGTAAAAACATCGTGTCCCTTGTCTCTTGTTACCATCCGCCTAGACGCACAGTTCGGGACCCCCTACCCAAGATCCACCGGTTTTGACACCGACACTCTACTAGAGGCGGAAAGAGATGGTGTGGCTGCCATCAATGAGGTAAACTTTATCTTGAGGCTGAAAATTACGGAATTAGCGGCACGCATTATGCAAGCAACCCAAGAGGAAGTAAGAATGTTGCATTTGAAGATGAGGAGGTCCTGCTGTTTCTGCTATCTGAAGCCCAAGGTAATCCCGGTTCTTCTTTAGATACCAGTTGAAATTGTCATTAGATTATTGTATTTCATGTTGTGTCATGTCTCTGAATGGATTATGTTGCAAGACCCCCTATGTTGTCCATGTGTTGTAATGATCCGAATTTTTTAGGCGAGGTAATCCTCGGTACTTGTATGATTGACATAAGGTGAACTGTTTTTCATGTGAGCGTATTGTATTGGATGAAATAATTGTTTGACTCAGAGTGTATCCAACCTACTGAATTCGAAGATCACGACATTTCTAAATCATAATCATATATAAAGGTGGAATAAATCTTTGTTGTGGTTTTGAAGAAATAAATAACAAAACGTAGAATTATCTGTGGATATTGGTAATCGAATACAAATTGGATTAGAATTTAGTTTGCCAAGGCCCAGGGCAAACATGAATGCTAATTCTCCCAAGTTTTGAACAAAGCGGCCAAACACCCACTATAATTTGTGGGCTGCCCGAAGCTAGTGTTTGTGAGATGGAAATTATTGTCTACCCCTGACACTTGACATCCTTATCGACCGGATTTACACTGCTGTCAATAGGGGTACACTAGTAACTTCAATCAGACGTGACACGACGGCCCCTAAGCCCATGCAGACACGGTGGGCGCCAAACGTGGGCGGCAAAACACATTTGATTCAAGCTCATCCGAAAGACATGTGTCTCTTCCTCCATTTCCCCATTCATACACGGTGGGCGGCAAAACAAACTCTCCTCGTCCGAAATCGATGTAGGCTAATTTTCTAAATAGGGGCAGATGTGTAACTTCCCTCAGATGTGACACACCAACCCTACCGGTTAGCCCCATTCATGCACCGTGGGCACCAACTGTGGGCGGCAAAACACCCTCTCCTCACCCAAAATAGTTACCGGCAAATATTTGGGAGATGCGAGATTACCGTCCTATCCCCAACCGACGCGATGTCCGAAATTTTAAATGCGGGATAAGTTCGTAACTTTCCCACCTTTTAGAGAAGCGCGTCCCAAAGTTTGAGATCCCCCCTCCCCTCCATTTCCCTATTCATACACCGTCGGCGGCACGACAACCTCCGCACTGCGGCCAGCCTCCTCCGTCCGCCACCCCATCCTCCACCTTGCTGGAGCCGCTACCCCTACCCCGTCGTCCACTGCAAGAGATGGACGTCTCTCATCCACGACACTGGACCAGGATCCTTTCATCGCCTCCTCTCGCTTCATCGGCGCCATCGTCCACCTTACCATTGCTGCTCCTACGACCGCCTCGTCCACGACAACATGATAAATCCCCCGACCCGGCCGTCTGCCGTCTAAAGTCTTCTTCCCCGCTGCCGACAGCCATCGCACCCGCAGCACCCTCAACGTATCAGCATAGGCCTACACGGCGTCACAAGAGAGGTGGTACTCTTCCATATGTGCTTAAGTTATTGATCTCACCCGAAAAATACATCATAATTTGTTTACTGTACTTTTCTTGTCCGTACCAAATCGCAGTGGCTAGTTGAAAGCAAACATTGGTTGCGAAGTAGCTTTGTCAGGTTTCCACCTTCAGATTTGCCATGGCACGGGCACTATACTCGTATAGCTTATGGTTTCCCTCCTTCATATTCACTACCATCATCGTAGGTGCTTCGTGTCGTGCTAGCACTGTTCCTCAAGACCTCAACCCAAAGCTTACGTGTTGAAATACGAATCTGATATGATGCTCATATCACTAAAATAGAGAACATTTAATTGGTCACCTAATGTTCCTATATTCATTTCGAAAAGCATGTGCGCCACCCATTGGTCCAGCTAGTTCCACTTTCCTGATTTTTCTCTTGATGCTTAGGGTTTTCCCCTTTTATCTACTCTACTATGATCTGCGTAGGTGCTTTCTGTCGTACTAGCATTACTCCACCCTTCAAGCTAAACAACACAACACTCAGAATTCGAAAGCTTAGTTGTTCAAATATGATTGTGATATGATACTGATATTTGTTAACCGATACATTTAATTGGTTAGCTAGAGGTCCCACTTGAGTTTCCAAATGCATGTCGTGACATATAGAGAGACATCATAATTGCATTTCTTTGTCACTTGTTGACCGTACTTTCTTGTCCATACCAAATCTTAGTTGTTATTTCAAAGCAAACATCGGTTGCTAACTACCCTTTGCGCGGTTTGCAGCTTCAGATCTGCCATCCCACTACCACGGTACACTGTACTCATCATGCTTATGGTTTCCCCATTTTATGATGACCACAATCAGCCTACGTGGTTCGTGTCGTAATAGCACTACTCCACCCATCAAGCTAAACAAGCTTAGTTGTACAAATTCATATCTGATATTATTGCTGATATTAGTAAAACTGAGAGATGTTTAATTGGTTAGCTAAATGTTCCTACTTTAGTTTCGAAATGCATGTGAGCCACATATGGAGAGACCGGAAAGAATAGTATTTCTCTGTGCGCTCTAGTTCATCATGGGTGGCCAACCGACATTGTATTGAAAGACTTGTAATATCTTCAATCTGCTTGCTCTTCTGCTCTTCTTTAAGATGATACTCTTCTCTTGCGGTCGACTAGTCAGGTCGAGTTGTTCTCCCTTAGTATATTTTGAATCTGTCAGGTAAGGTCGACTTTTTCTTCTTTACTATATGTTGAAGCTGTCATCTTCGAAGTGTCATCACTTCTGGAGCTCTCATATTTTGAGTAGTAGGCCACATTATATTAATGCACACAACAAATTATAGCATGCATGGCATCTCTTAAAAGAATTGCAGAGATAGCACAAAGGGGTTTATAGGGAGGCAGTATTGGATTAGAATCACTTCTGCATTACAAAGAAAATCTCACTTGTTTTTATGTTTTCATGCATGTCACATATTGAACATGATCAAAATGAATATGAGAATGGGCGCACGAGAGGAATATTGCGGAACAATCCACTGGCTACCAAACTTGGCATGGTGGAGGATGGCCTATCTTATTCACCCATCAAGGTGCTTGCTCTAACTTTGCAAAGTTGTATTGGTCGCACATATTTTGCATCTGACCTCTTGCATTACTTCTACTTTGTTACACCATCTGCTTAGTTTAAGCATCATATATGAGTATATGCCATACCTATCCATTTTCTGTACATATTCCATGTGTCATCACACTATGTTTTCCAGTCAAATGTTGTTCTTTTGTAATAGATGTCCAAAAGGAAGAGGGTGAGTGCAGATCCTCAAGGAGTACAAACTAGGTATTTGGAAAAGGTAGTGATACCTGTTAAATCAGATAGATCAGTAGCCACAGAAAACACAGGCCCAACTATACCACACTTTACCCCTACTCCAGTGGCCAAACCCCTATTAGAACTGCTGGGAGCTCAGCGTCAGGTACTGTCTATGATATCAATTCAAAATTTGAACTCCTAAATTTCTGCTTGTGCCTTACCTTCTCTCTTGTATGAAAACTAATTTCATATGAATCTCCTTGCTCAAAGGATTATATGATCTCAAAACAATATTGGGCTCTGCATTGCTCTTGTCAGTACCTCTCTCCCTTTTGCCTTGTAATGCTGTACTTAATTAATTGCTATTTGATTATGTATCATCAGTCTGCACCTGAGCTTCATTATCCTCTGTTTCTTCCAATATTATTTGATCTATATTTACTCTTTGCAAAATGTAGAATAATGGCAACGCTTATAAAGAATTTTATTTGGGGAAATTATTGAATTATCCTTCCATCAACATGGAGAAGGGCTTTGTCCAGCCCGTGTTAACATGTAATGTAAGTTCATCCTTCTCAAGCCTTCAAACTTTGTTCTAGTATAGATTTGGATAGGCATCATTTCCACCACTGTTGTTTGCTTTGCTATTTACATCTGATTGGATGTTTGCAACAACTACCAGTTTCAAATTGTAGTTGTAAAAACATGTTCCTTATGCAGAACAGATCCATTTATTTGCTTATATAATTGTGAAACCTGTTACATGTCTCCTTGTTTCTCTTTCAGAGTCGTATCTCTTATGCCAGGCAGAACTTTAGGGAAGATAGTGAGCCAAACCATCTTGAGGACAGCAAGATGACCCCAAGGTCCTGTCTTGATGAAGACAGTGAGTTGAAGCTACTCACCAGCAGGTGTGTGACAACCTCTGTGCAGTCGCTGCCTCAATCAGTTCGACTTCCTCAGTCTCAACTTAAAGCGGCGAGGCTTGCTTCAGCTCAGCTCCGACTTGAAGTCAAAGATGCAATGAAGATGTCAGAGGACTGCCATGCGCACCATCATGCCATAAATCTAGTGTTGATGCATCTATCGTTGACACAACTGAGGTCTACTCAGCTTCTTCGGTTGTTTGGGGGGCCTGACCTGGCCAGGCCTAGTGCCTTCTGAAGTGCTCTCAGTTTTGTATATTCTTTTGTCGGCGCATTTATTTGCACTGGTGGCAAACTTTGATGTCCAATGGATGTAATATGTGTGATAGTCGTGATAGCATAGTGTAAGTTGCTTGCTTATTTATTTTCTTGTTGTCTTGTTTATTTGTTTGCTTGTAGTCATTGCAGTTCTTTTTCCGCGGTTTGCTAGTGGCTGCAATAACCTATTTTTTAAAACTAGGCCACAATAACCATGGGCTAATATTACTGTAGTGACACTGGGCCTCCTATGGGCCGTAGAAACAGTGGGCCTTCTACGGGTCATAGAAACAGGGGCCTTCTATGGGTCGTAGAAACAATGGGCTTCTACGGGCTGTAGAAAGAATGGGCCTTCTACGGGCCGTGTCATCAATGGGCCTTATACGGGCCGTATGAACGATTGGCCAAACATGGGCCAATAACAGGCCGCATTATGGCCGCTAACAGACTAGAGTTGGAATCGTCCGTTCATGGGCCGACCATAACGGGCATCGTTAATAGGCCGTATTTGATGATGCTATGAAAACGGCAAACGTATTAACAGACCACAAACGGGCCGACTGTAACCACGGGCTGAATTTGGCCCACAAGCAGAAAATGACAGTAACGGGCCGTAAGTAAACGAATGCTGGAAAGAGCCCAAGAATAAATGGGCTCTTAGAAGGCCGAAAGATAACATGGGCTGGAGATGGCCCAACGGAATAACGGGCCATAAATGGGTATAAAGTGATACATTGTTCATTACGGGCCAGTTTGACCATGGGCCGTTAATGGATGGAAAGTGATACACTGTTCATTACGGGCCAGTTTCACCGCAGGCCGTTAATGGGCCAAGTGTTACAAAGGGCTTCATATGGGCCGAAAGACGTCATGGGCCATACATGGGCCAGAAGTGAACACGGGCTGGAATCATATTGGATGTCCCAGGTGACGCTACTGGTCCTAATTCGGATGGGGCGTAACGGGCCTTAGGTTAGCGGGCTGTAAATGGGCTATATGCGAACATGCCGTTAACAGGCTTTTCATGGGCCGACCTGCCACCTTTTGACGAAGTCAAACATGTCGACCTTTTCACAGGAATGGGCCTCTGTTGGGCCGTGCCACGTGCCGATGTATCCTTCTGTCCAATGAGTGGATGACATCTGTCCCAACGATGAGCCGACATGTGTTTCCTCCAGCCAATGATGAATTTACATGTGGAAAATCCCCATTGGTCTGGGCTGTTAACGTGTTATCGGATCCAAAACCCGACCCGATAGCTTAACGGCGTTCCATTACGATGGATGCCACGTGTCGGTCACCCTTGACAAAAGCACTTCTGTGGCGCGCGATTTATCGTCATGGAAGTGGACACTTCCATGATGATAATTTTGGTAATGTCATGGAACACTTCTACGACAGCACATGTATGACTATCTTGATTCCGTCATAAAATCGTCATGGATGTACATCATGACAAAAAATGCGACCTACTGTGACAAACACGTATCATCACGGAAGTGTATTTTTTTTGTAGTGAGCTCACCTGCAGGAGGAGGCGGTGACCCGGTGGAGGGGGAGGCTGGACGGCCGCGGTGGGACGGGGCGGGGATGGCAATGGGGCGGGGACGGCCGCGGCAGGATGGGCCGACGTGGAAGGAGTGATGGGGCAGCAGTAGAAGTCAGGGAGGGGTGCGGGGTGGCCGGCTACGCCGGATGGGGTCGGTGGCGGCAGCGCAGGCCGGTGCGATGGGGGGTGGCGACGGAGGGGAGGGAGCGGGGGGCGGGGCGATGTGGAAGGGGCGGCGGGGGTGCGGTGGAGGTCGGGGCGCCGCAGGGGAGGGGTGCGGGGTGGTTGGGCGGCCGGCTACGGCAGACGGGGTCGGCGGCGGCGGCACGGGTGTGGGTGGGGAGGGAACAAGCGAGAGTGGAGAGAAGAGACAGAGGACGGGGGCGGGACGGCCGTTAACATATCCGCCTCTTTGCTGTCCGCCAAAGGTCGGCAAAGCTTCTTTGCCGCCGCTTGCGGACGGCAAAAAGGTGGGGCCGGTGGGCTTGGGTTGGTTACAAAATAACTGGACCCCCAACCTCTTTGCCATCCGCTAGCGAACGACATAGTTTCGTTGCCGTCAGCCAGTGGACGGCAAAGAGTTGGCTGATGGCAAAGACCTTGTTTGCCATCAGCCGCTTCTTTGCCGTGCGTTTTCGTTTGGATGATGGCAAAGACCTTCTTTGCCGTCCGCCAGCGGATAGCAAATAAGCTAATTCCAGTGGTCATATGTGTGTGACGTCTACCTGCAGATAGACGGTGGGTGCGAGAGGAATCGGGAGAGTCGGGACTCATGAGGGTGCGTGTGTGCATGAGAGAGAGGGGGCACGTATCAATGCAATGTATGTGTCCGTAAATCATTATCCGACAAATGTTCGCCACAAGCCATTTCCTAACGAACGCCGTAAGAACCGTTAGATCGGCATCTGACAGTGTCAGTTTTGCCATGTCATTTAACAGAACAGCCACTCCTTCTACACACAAATGTTCCACGTGAGTGTTAGCAACTGCCGTATGCTCCTCCCTCCGTTCCAAAATGCAATGCTTTATTGAAAATTGTACCCTCGCAAACTATTACCGAGTTTTTGTGTACCAAAATACACATATAGAATACCCACTATATATCATTTCATTCATCTTCGAGAGGTAACTATAAAGATGGGGGAGGAGTCTACAAAGAAAGACCGTCGTATCTGTCGGCGTTCTAGGAATGGGGGTCCCCAGACTTGCCTGCCTGCGGCCTGCGGCGAGGCTCAAAGGGGGCCCAGCGCGGCCCATCTTCATCAACACAAGCTCAAGACCCTCACGAGGGGCCAAGCCCCACGGAGTGGACGACAAGGAGCTTCCTCAGGCACAGCCTCATCAGGCTAGCTCACGAGGAGGCCGAGAGTTCAAGGCGGGTACCTCGCGAGGTGCCCATGACGCAAGCCATGACGACCAAGGGCACTAGTCCGGCGCCAGCCCGTGCAGTGTCCTCCTTTCCTCTTTGGTGCAAAGGGAGCAAGCGCAGGCGAGAGCATCAAGCAAAGGCATCCATTTCGGTGCAACGAGACCAAGACCAGCCCAACGGCAGGGAGGAAGTCATTGTGGAGCCCAAGCAGGCGTCACCACCAGAGCCTTTGACTGGTGAAGACCAACTTTAGTCAGGATAAGTGTACCCGCTGTTCCCCTTCAAAATGGCCAATTGTTGGCGCCCTTCCCGCTCAATATTTGGGAAGAGGCCCTGGGCCTTTGCCTATAAATAGGACTAGCCACCCCCAGGGTAGAGGCATCTGGATCCTCACCAAGAAACCAGTAGATAGAGCGATTGAACTCCTCCTAGCAGTTCATCACTCCAGCCAAGAAGAGACCCTCGCGAGGCTGTTCTTCCTTGTATTGTTCATCATCAGCCCAAGAGGCAATCCACCACACCACACACTGGAGTAGGGTATTACACCACAATGGTGGCCTGAACCAGTATAAACCTTGTGTCTCTTGTGTTGTTCTGTTTAGTAGTTTAGATCCTAGCGATTCGGCAAGGAGCAGGTAGGCAGAGGGCGAAATCTCCGCGCGCACCCCAGTGTTCGAACATCAAGGGTCTGCCGGAACCCGAAATCCGACATTTGGCGCGCCAGGTAGGGGTGCGCCGGGATTTGCCTTCTGTCGTCTTGTTCTTCTCCGACCATCGCATCCATGTCTGACACTTGTCGGGCCCGCGCCGAGCGCCGAGCCACCCTCACTTCCTGCGTCGCCCAGACGGCTCCCGTCGGCGGCCGCCCTCGTCGTTCCCCGTCACCTGCCGTCAACGCCGCCACTGGCCCGGCGGGGAACGAGCAGCAAGCATCGTCCCAACATCCATCCATGAGGCGGGACGGCCGCACTGCCACACCCTTGCTCACCCCCGCAGGTTCTTCGTCCCGTGCGCCCCGCGCGGCCATGGAGGCCCGAGCTGCGCTTATCGCGGCGAACGAGCTCCTGCGCTACTGCCCAATCAATGACGTCTACGAAGAGTGGCTTGACCGAGTCGCCGAGCTCGTTCGCGCCGCTGGGGGCTCCCCCGCGCCGTCCTTCTCGCTGCACCACGCCCCGCCCTGCGCGGGCAATGAAGCTCCTGGGGCGCCTCAGCCGCCTCCCCCTCAAGAAGGCGCCCTGGCCCCAAGGCGCGCGGCCCCTAGGCGAAACCCACTCCATCAAGCGCCAGCGCGGCAAGAGTAGAGCTGCCAAGAAGTCCCTCGCCCTCGAGAAGCAGCCCGAGTGCTCCTTGCTCCAGCACGTCAAGACCCTGCGCTGCCCCCAGCTGCAGCACATGGGGACCCGCAGGACCAAGCTCTTCATCGCCCAAGGCCTCCTGTGGCCACAGCGGGCTGCCACGCCTTCACCTCCGACCTACGCAGTGTCGCGTGGCCCGGCAAGTTCAAGCCAGACCCGCCTCCTCGCTACGACGACACAGCTGACCCTGCGGAGTTCCTCCAGCTCTACGAGTTGGGCATCGAGGCTGCCAACGGAGACGAAAAGGTCATGGCAAACTGGTTTCCCATGGCGCTCAAGGACGGGGCCCGCACCTGGCTCCTGAATCTGGCTCCAGGCACGATCTCTTCCTGGGACGAGATGCCCACCCGCTTCATCGCCAACTTCCAGGGTACTCGCGACCGGCCACCCGCCGTGAGCGACATGCACCTTATCAAGCAGCAACTAGGGGAAACCCTGCAGAAGTACATCCAGCGCTTCAACAACGCACGCCTCATGATCCCCAAGGTTACGGAGGAGGCCATCATCTCAGCCTTCTCCGACGGCGTGCGCGACGTCAAGATGAAGGAGGAGCTGGCGATGCATGAAGACCTGTGCACCTCCTTGGAGCTGTTCAACTTGGCGACCAAGTGCGCCAGGGCTGAGGAAGGATGCCTCTCCCTCCCCGAGCTGCCTGCCATAGACCCAGAAGAGAAGAAGCCCAAGGCCAAGGACGTGAAGCGCAAGGGGGCTGCCGTGCTCGCGGCAGAGCCAGACACCAAGCGGGGCAGAGATCAGCCCGAATCCTCCAAGGGCAGTCGGTACTGCGTGTACCACGACCTCCACACCCACAGGACCAATGAATGCCAAGAGCTCCAGGCCGTGCGTGAAGGAAGGGTCGGCAGACGTCCCGACCGTAGCGACCGGGGCTACGACCGAGGAGGAGGAAGGAACGCATGACGTTGGGAAGACCGCGGCCCACACCAAGGGTGGTGCGACCAACCTCGCGAGGATCGCTGGCAGGACCCGCCTCGCGAGGGAGGCTGGAGGGATCAGCCTCGCGACGATCGCCCGCAAGGGAACGCAGGCCTCCCTCTGCTGCCGCCGTAGCCAAGGAGAAATGAAGAACGTCATCAGGAATAGGGGGCTGGGGGCTTCCAGGAACCATGTGCAATCGCCTGCATCCTGGGTGGAGTTCAAGCCCTAGCCTCTCAGCGCATATTCAAGCAGTTCGCCCGCGAAATGAATGAAGACCTCCCCAAGCTCGAGGCCACGCGCCCTCTCATGTGGCCAGCATGCGCCATCACATTCAGCTCAGCGGATCAGCTCAAGTGTGCGTCCACAGCCGGAGTCCACCCGATGCTTTGTTCCCCAATCATCAGCAACGTGCTAGTCACCAGGACCCTCATCGATGGCGGGGCAGCGCTCAACGTCCTGTCCGTGGAAACGTTCAACAATCTCCAAGTGCCCTACAATCAGCTTCAGCCAACCAAGCCTTTCTCCGGAGTCACCGACGGCTCCACGGTCCCGATTGGGCAGGTATGCCTTCCTGTCACCTTCGGGGCACGCGACAACTACCGCACCGAGCTCATCGACTTCGACGTTGGCCACATTTGCCTGCCGTACAACGCCATCCTCGGGTACCCGGCACTGGCCAAGTTCATGGCCGTAACCCACCATGGCTACAACATCCTCAAGATGCCAGGAAGTGGCGGGGTCATCACGGTGCCCTGCGAGGAGAGAGACGCAATGTGCTCCCTGGAGCGAGCCTTTCAGGCCGCATCACTAGAAGACCCGGATCGTGGAAGCAGGAGGCTTCCCGAGGCCGCCCCCAAGAAGAAGAAGACATCATCCGGCCCGGCCCCTCAGGAAGCAGGCCCCTTAGGGCCCGTGCCTGCTCAGGGGGAACCTCCTTCCATCGCATAGGGAGGCGCGCCCGGCGCCCTCCACAGGCAGGGCTCGAGGGCTCTCCCCTGGAGGGCCGCCGACCTCGCCAAGGTCACGAGGGAGGCGCTTGGGCATCACGTGGAGGCGTGTTTTAAAGCATGTTTCCCTCAAGAAGGAGCAAGGCAAGGAGGGCCAAACCCCCAGGAGGTCGTCAGCAAGGCCATTCAGGAGCTGCAGGAGTCAAGAGTCATGAGAGGCAGCCGCCGCTTACCCGCTGTGGCCCCCCATCCAGGCGAGGATGGTGGGCTGCGCGTCTGCATCGACATACCGGGGCTCAACTGAGCCGCGTCTCAGGAGCACCTCTGGCCCTCGCAAGTGGGACCCTGCGAGGGTCCGCCCCACAACTACGTTCGCATGCCTTATGGCTTGCCGAACGCGGCTGCCGCGTACCAGCGCCTTCGGAGCCTCTTGAGGCCCCTGGGCCTGGGGGCTCGTGAGGATCGGCTCCTGCAGCCCACCGAGTCTTCTACACCAACACCCCTTCGTCCCCAACATCATCAGGTGACATCTTTCAAGTTTCATTTCCAGCTGGGAGCACCCTCAGGGCCGCATTATTCCCAGGCCGCGTGGGTCCGTCCCTGTGGCGTGTATCCCTTTTATTTCATGTTCTTAGCTTACCTTATCGGGGGCGCCCCTCGGACTGCATCATCCCCAAGTCACTCGGGTCTGACCCAGCGGCGTGTACCCTTCTTGCGTTTATCTTAGGGCCATGCTTTCGATACATCATGCTTGCTATTTGGTGCCTGTCCGTGGCACCTTTTCTTCCTGGATGTTGGAAGCTTGCGCGTTAAAGGGAGGGTGCCTGAGCATCGCGACTCGGGGCTCCTACCGGCTCTCCAGCCCTCACCCTCTGGTCTTGTCCAAGGCATCGCGACCTGGCATACCAGCGACGGCTGAGACCAGCTCGAGGGCCGGGAC